>NC_091985.1:107377958-107400458 GCF_044704955.1 Pristiophorus japonicus | reverse complement strand
GCCTAATGGTTTAAATTGAATGGATGATGTTTAATGGAAAAATCCTGCAGATTGTGGAACTCTTTATAGTGTAGCTATATCAATTTCCCCATGGAAACTTAAGTATTTTTATGAGTTGGGATGAAAGATCATTTATCTTTCAGTGAGGGTAGACTTACTGGGACCCAACAGAACTATCAATCATTTATTCCAGCATTTTTTTTAAATTGAGCCAGAGGATTTGTCTGAACTACAGGGGTCCTGGGAGACAGCAATTTTCTCTTGCTCACTTTAAGTGACCATATTGAACACATCTTTCTGCTTGTTACAATGCATGGTAACAGGGCACTCATCAGCAACCAAGCAAGCATTAAGTAGTGCCCGGAATTGGGGCCTAGGGGAAAGCTACACATGTGGCTTTGTTTCAACACACAATTTGCTCCACAAATCAAGCATTCTACTTCTGATTTGTTCCTTTACATCAGATACTATAAATTATAAATTCCAAACAAGTAATATAATAGATTCCTCATTAAAATAATGATTAAAAGTTGAACGTCCTTATAGTTAGCTGCTTTCCCCATTTACAATAGAGTGACACAGGGATGATACTGTGTGTGAATCAGAATGGCTCTTCACGTCATTTGGCTTGGTCCATCTAATCAACATCCACAGAAGAATAGTTCACAAAAAGAGAGAAACATAATTTGAATAAGTTAGATGCCAAGTCAATATTTTTAACTTTTAAACATTGAATTTTCAATAAGTTGACAAAACAGTATGTCGTTAGACAATGGATTCACATCAATTGAATTGGAAGCTCCATATTATATAAAGCAAATATTCAATCTGGATATAATGGGAAGCTGGTGAGCACATCTTTAAACATGTATTCAGGTACACATACAGAAAGCTGCAACACACGAGATACTGACACTGCTGGAATCTCAAATCTAACTAGTTATGTAATTTGGAGTCTTAGAATAGGGGTCGGCCATTTAGGACTGAGATGAGGAGAAATTTCATCACTCAGAGGGTGGTGAATCTTTGGAATTCTCTACACGAGGGTTGTGGAGGCTCAGTCGTTGAGTATATTCAAGACAGAGATCAATAGATTTTTGGATATTAAGGGAATCAATGGATATGGGGATAGTGCAGGAAAGTGGAGTTGAGGTTGAAGATCAGCCATGATCTTATTAAATGGCGGAGCGGGCTCAAGGGGCCAAATGGCCGACTCCTGCTCCTATTTCTTATGTTCTTAAGTCATTCAGTTCCTGGAGATCACTAAATAAGATTTAATACCTGATTTTCAATTGCTTTCCTGTTTTTCGGATCATTTACAATAGACAGCTGTAACTCTGCCATTTTCTTCATTTTTCCATCCATGTCAATCTTCTGCATGAAGCTTTTGGTTTCATTTTTTAGTAGCTTAACTGTATCCTCTTTCCCATGCTGCTTTGCAAACACTGATGCACAGGCAGAGTGTATTGCTGTTACCCAGTTTTCGAGATCAGTCTGACTTATAGCCTGAAAATCAAACCATCATTAGAATAATTTAATTTTAAAACATTAAGTTCTTGTAAACCATTGAAGATTATAGCAGAATTTCTAAAATATTAAAATCAATTTGAGCTCAAAACAAATAGCATTAGTGAGTTCAATCACTGTATCTTATTCTTGTGGAATGACTTTACAAATTTGTGCATAGCTGCTGTTCCCAATGTTTCTAGATGCTTAACATTCAGTTTTGCTCAAATTTGGAGCCTTTGGGCAGGAGATCAGATGAAGGCATTAAAATGGTATGTGTTATTTATGTCAGAAAATCAAGCCTCCTGGATGTCTCAGCTGATCAAGGCCACGAATAACACTGCTATACAGATCAGGAAGGTCCAAGACTCAATCCCAAGTCACTGCAGAATTAAATGATCTTAACCAAGGTGTCAGCAGAAATGCTAGAATTGGCCTCAGCTTCTACCTGAACGTTTGATTTACTTCTGATTGCTATCAAGCAATTCCTATTGCCAGTGTATGGACATCGCATAAGGGGAACTATCAAAGCATGCCATAACTTCCATAGATTTATACTCTGCTGCCATGCCTATAAGAACTACTTTAAAAAAAATTACTTGTCAGTATTATATGGACACTGCAGCTGATGTCTAATATTACTTGCAGGTCCCTTTCTTAATCTCTCCTTATGAGTTCAATCTCATTCATTGTATATATGTGCCCACATTTTTACCCATGTATAATACTTTACATTTAACAGTATCCAATATTCACTGTTTGTACGGTTCACCCTATTTTTTTCATCAAAATTAACCACGTGCAGATGATTCTCCCCTCCTTTTCCCCCCAAAGTACATGCAGGTGCAATTCCAAGTAGTATTTTGCCAAAATGGTAAGTCATTTTGTGCAAGCTTAGACAGGGAGCATCAGCAGACTAAGTTACTGTGGGGATCACATGGTTCCTCCCTACTCCACACTGCTGTAGCCAATTGTAACACTCTAACAGCTGCCCTAACTGATTACACCAGAGACTCCCCTGGTCTGTATCACTCAGTTCCAGTGCATTTAGCAATCAGGCCATTGGGGGAGTTTTAAAAAAAGGTCAAATGTTAATTTCTTGTGCACCCATTTGTACAAGTTTTTGTTTGGAACTCAAATTTGAAGTAGAAACAAAGTTGTGATGGCAAAGATCAAATTGATATTGGAAGCACAAAACCAATTGACGAAAAATAGGCAAAATAAAAACAATGTAAATAGAATGTAAACCAACACTGATCAAAATAGAATCTCTCTACTGTATGTCATGAAGATGTCATTGGGACTTGAAGATTTTGTGCACACTGAAAACATGTTTTACTCAACTATTTTACAGTTGTGACAATCTGAAACTGCAGTATAATTATATTATGAAAACATATTACCAAAAGATTAAGAGGCATTATATTGAGAGAATAGCTTTCCATTTGGCCTCCATGGGTTTTGTTTGTAATTATCCCAAATGAAGATATCAATTAACAATTGTGATCGCCTCGAACAGGCTGGCACCTGTTTTCTATTCACCCATCCATGAAGCACCTTAGGACACATTTTATGTTAAAGGTGTTATGTAAACACAAGCTTCTGTTATTAAATGCATGTCATTTTTAATTTAATCTTTTATTTTTAAATGCACCCTGTGAATGCCAGTAGTAGTTGCTCTCTCCCTTATAGGTGCCTCTGCTGCAGTTTGAATGAGCTACATTCCAAGTAAATTAACAATAAAAACCTGGAATAAGACGACATCCCCAAAGGCATTACTAAGACAGAACACATTTTCCTTCTTGGGGTGTTCCGGTACAGGCTGCACTATGCTATCTTCGGCGAACAGGGCGTATCTAGGTACACTGCTCTGCTCCATGAAATTTTTCCCATTGGCCTCATAAAATAGCAGTGTGCAACCTTTAAAAAGGGAAACAAAAACAAAAAAATCACTTTATATTATCTGAAATGCCACTTGCACAAACCTGTTACACAAACCAACAGTACAAAGTGCTTCACGGTAATATTACACCAACTATAGGTTATTTGCCCTTACTTAGAAGTGATAATGTAATATTTTAAATAGTTTCCATGTTTCAATAAGTTTGCTTCAAGCTCATTCTTTTAGATTTATCTCCAAAACCCAATAATGAATATTTGCATTTGAATGGCCACAACACCAGTATCATTCCTAAATATGGGAATAATTTTGCTCTTTCTTAAAAAGATTGACCAAAGTAGAGAATAAGCACTTTGGGACATCCTGAGATCGAGAAAGGTTCAATACAAATACAAGTTCTTTATTCTTTCAGTTGGCACAGTAGATATTTGTTCATCTAGATGCCTTCAGCATGCTTTGTCAATGTTAATTGTCATTAGTCAATAGTACTTTGACATTAAGTTCAAAGCATTTCTAATTTCTGGAGTTTGGATCCTTTCTACATCATGTAACTGTGATGACAAACACCCACATGGACAATTAAATCTAACACTGACAATCTGTAGTCAGATGGGGCAAGTTTTTAAAAACAATTACAATGGAAGGTTTACAGGTCTAGGTTGCTCTCAGGTGGAAATTCACATTGGTATAATTAATTGATGAGTTGGCCAGAGCGAGTCAACATGGTTTTTGTGAAGGGCAAGTCATTTCTGACTAATCTAGTTAAAGTTTTTTTTGAGGTCAATAATAAGGTAGATAAGGCACTGCCTGTGGATGTTATCTATATAGATATTCAGAAGGCATTCAATAAGGTGCCACACAAGAAATTAGCAACAGTGAGTGTGCACAGAATTGGAGATAGCCTTGTAACTTGGGTTGGAAATTGGTTGGGAGGTAGGAGACAGAGTGGTGATAAAGGGTCGGTACTCTGATTGGTAGGATATGACAAGTGGTGTTCCCCAGTGATCGATTCTGGGGCCCCAATTTTTCAGGAATTGAAGGAAGAGAGATTTTGCAGATGACACTAAGTTAGGAGGGACAGTAAGTAGTGCAGATGGGAGCAGGAAGTTGCAAAGGTACATAGACAGATTAAGTGAATGGGCAAAACTATGGCAAATGGGTTTCAATGCGGCGAAGTGTGAGGTTTGGACTTAAGATAAATTGGAGTATTTTCTAAATGGTGAAAAATGTGGAACTATAGAGGAGCAATGAGATTTGGGAATCCAAGTGTACAAGCCAGTACAAAAATCAAACAGGCTAATGGAATGTTGGGTTTTATCAAAAGGGGACTGGAATGCAAGCAGGGAGGGGAGGGGATTATGCTGCAGTTGTACAGAGCCTGGATCAGACTCCATCTGGAGTATTATGTTGAGTTTTGGGCACCACACCTTAGGAAGGATACATTGGCCTTGGAGGGGATTGCAGTGCAGATTCACCAGAATGATACCAGGGATTAGAGGGTCAATTTATAAGGATAGGTTGGATAAACTTTGCTTATATTCCCTGCATTACGAGAGACTGAGGAGTGATCTGATCGAGCTGTTTAAAACGCTAAAGGACTTGATCGGGTAGATACGGTGGGGGAATCAAGAACAAGGAAAAATAATCAGGAGCGAGATCAGGAAACACTTTTTCACACAAAAGGTAGTAGAAATCTGGAACTCTCCTCCCCCAAAAAAGTTCTGGATGCTGGGACCATTGGAGCTTTAAAGACTGAGATAGATAGATTTTTGTTAAGTAGGAGTATCAAGGGATATGGAACAACGGTGGAGTTAAGGTGCAAATCAGCAATGACCTAACTGAATGGCAGAGCAGGCTCGATGGGCTAAATGGTCTACTCGGCAATCTAAATCAGGTACTGGCCTCTTATTTTTCACTTTGTAAATTAGTAAAAAAAAATTCAGATTTATAAGGCACACGTGAGGCTCAAGTAACTTAACATTGCCTATGACAATAGATTTGACGAGAAGACCAGCCAGTGCCCACAAAAATATATGGATGGAAGAGATTCTGGAAACAACCACAAAGCAGTATTCAGTTCATTAACCAAAGATTCACATTGATATGACTGAATGCTAACAAGTGAAATCTAACAAGAAAATATAACATGATATTTACAAAATAGCACAAGTTGCATTTTTAGGGAAATTACATACAATTAAACACATTCGTGGCAATATATTCTACCACAGACCCAGCTTTGTGCCATCAATTTCTATACAGCAAGTTTCCAACAACACCCATCAGCCATACCCATCAGGTGGAAGCACCAGGGGAGTTTCAGGCAATTCCCAGAGAAAAGAACAGGAAATTAGTGCTGATCGAAGCAAACTTCTCTTGCACGCTTGCTTTGGTTGTTTGGTCATTTGACAGCTTTGGAGGCAAACCAGAAACAAGTTTCCAGCCAGTAGCCTCAGCTGAGCAAGGTGTGTTATGTGAGGACATTGGGTAAACAGTTGTTATTCCCTTCGGCAAATGCAGAATTAATCACCAGTTTGAAGAAAGCCAGGAAAACTAAAGGCCACTGGAAAATGCAACAAATTTACCAAATTTCTTCAAATAGGAGACAAATCATAAATTATCGCCTTTACATGTTTAGCTGATGAAGCAGATTACAGAATACATTTTTTATTACACTCTATTTTAAACATTTCATCTGCACAGTTATTAATGCAGTGTTCATATGTTTAGAGAAGCAGTAGCAGGACATTTGGAAAAGCAAAAGTCGGTCAGGCAGAGTCAGCATGGATCTATGAAGGGGAAGTCATGTTTGACATATTTGCTGGAGTTCTTTGAGGATGAAATGAACAGGGTGGATAAAGAGGAACCAGTGGATGTGGTGTATTTGGACTGCCAGGAGGCATTTGACAAGGTTCCACATAAAAGGTTACTGCACAAGATAAAAGTTCAAAGGGTTGGGGGTAATATATTAGCATGAATAGAGGATTGGCTGACTAACAGAGAACAGAGAGAGTCAGGATAAATGGTTCATTCTCTGGTTGGCAACCAGTAATTAGTGGGGTGCCACAGGGATCAGTGCTGGGACCCCAACTATTTATAACCTATATTAACGACTTGGAAGAAGGGACGGAGTGTAACATAGCCAAGTTTGCTGACGATACAAAGATGGGAGGAAAAGCAATGTTTGAGGAGGACACAAAATCTGCAAAAGGACATAGACAGACTAAGTGAGTGCGCAAAAATTTGGCAGATGGAGTATAATGTTGGAAAGTGTGAGGTCATGCGTTTTGGCAGAAAAAAATCAACGAGCAAGTTATTATTTAAATGGAGAAAGATTGCAAAGTGCTGCAGTACAGCGGGACCTGGGGGTACTTGTGCATGAAACACAAAAAGATAGTATGCAGGTACAGCAAGTGATCAGGAAGGCCAATGATATCTTAGTCTTTATTGCAAAGGGGATGGAGTATAAAAGGAGGGAAGTCTTGCTACAGCTATATAAGGTATTGGTGAGGCCACACCTGGAATACTGCGTGCATATTTGGTTTCCATATTTACGAAAGAATATACTTGCTTTCGAGGCAGTTTGGAGAAGGTTTAGTAGGTTGATTCCGAGGATGAGGGGGTTGACTCATGAGGAAAGGTTAAGTAGGTTGGGCCTCTACTCATTGGAATTCCAAAGAATTTGAGGTGATCTTATCGAAACATATAAGATTATGAGGGGGCTTGACAAGGTGGATGCAGAGAGGATGTTTCCACTGATGGGGGAGACTAGAACTAGGGGGCATGATCTTAGAATAAGGGGCCGCCCATTTAAAACAGATGAGGAGAAATTTCCTCTGAGGGTTGTAAATCTGTGGACTTCACTGCCTCAGAGAGCTGTGGAAGCTGGGACATTGAATAAATTTAAGACAGAAATAGACAGTTTCTTAAACGATAAGGGGATGGGGGTTATGGGGAGAGGGTAGGGAAGTGGAGCCGAGTCCATGATCAGATCAGCCATGATCTGATTGAATGGCAGAGCAGGCTTGAGAGGCCGTATGGCCTACTCCTGTTCCTATTTCTTATGTTTAAAGCATGCTCTGCATCAAAGATACATCAAGAGGCCTAAAGAGGAAGTCCATTGTCAAGCTTGAAAATAAGGCAAATTAGAGTATTGGAATCTCTTTGGAACTAGTGATCAAATACTACAAGATTAATTCAATCTAATTCCTGTAATCAGATATTGCCATTATTGACTTTCCCTCTAGTAGAACAAACCTTATGACATGACTTGCAGTAAATATCTTGCCATTTTGCTGAGCCAATGCTTCTCATTAGTTAAGGTTTAGTTATCACTGAGGATTTATTATTTAGTTCATCACTCTCAAAAAAGCCAGCAGTGACAAATGTACAGATCAATGCATTATTCCAAATACAAGTTAGTCTGATCAACCAATGTCACTTATGAAGTTGGATTTTAGAAACAACTTAATTACTCTACAATTTATATATTGTGATTGGGAGTACCCTTAAACAGAGCACCCGTAAATATTTCTGTAGCAAATAATGCTTTGTAAGCTGCCTTTAAGTATTTAAAAGTAGAAGTCATGTCCAAAATCTGAAAGCGATGTCCCTATTTTTCTTTCTTTTAAAAAAAAAGTATCTGCTTTTTGAAAAATATTAAGTAAAAATCCAGCTCAAAAAGATTTTACTGAATGAGTGGAGACTTGACTTTTCACAGTTTAAGAACAGAGGCGCCAGGGATTGTAAATGTTTCCTTACACAAATTGTACATTAATGTGATTTATTGCCACCATTCAATTACACAACACTTTAAAAAAAAAAGATGACTTCTGAATGTGAAATAATAGATTAAGATGGCCTTACCATCCTACCATTTACAGGAAACCAGTACATTAATGATTAATTAGAAGGGAGAAAGGCAATCTTTTTATTAAGGCCAATTATCAGACTTCATCCAGAGCTTTATTTTGGGACCGTTATGAGCACTACATATCAATTCTGGTTTTTAGTGATTACCTTTAAGAGAAACCCAATACTGTCTCCACTTTCTGCGAGGTGCAAGTTCCAATTTCCTCTCCTTCTGATGTGTAACAAGAGGTTTAAAAGACAACCAGCCAGCCTTTCGCACAAACCCCTGTTCTTTTTCAAACAATAAATCCAGCTGTTCTAAAGAGCTGAAGGAATCACTGCTGGTTTCCTCACTTCCTGTAGACTGGTCTGCATTTTCCACAGACATATGTCCCATTTCCAACTCTCGCATGAAGTTCTCATAAATGCTCTGCCTCAGGACGTCATTGCCAACTGCATTGGTAGAGTTACTTCTGGGTGGCAATGTATAGCTGGAACCAGGTGACCACAATAAACTCGATACCTGGGAAGGAGAGCTGGTGTCTGCAGTCACACCATCAATTCCACTGTCACAATACTCATTTATATCCTTGGATCTAGAGTCCTGCAAAATTGACAGGATTTTTAAATTAATTTCAGAAACATATTTTAAGAGGTTAAACAAAAACATTGCAAGTATATTAATACTTTTCATTCAAGTGTGATATGATTCTCCATCACATCCCATCTTGGTTATACCCATATATAATCATAACCAAACATTTGTTGGGTATTATCTTTACATTGAGATCTGTGCATCTGTAATGCACACAGTCTTCATCTCCCATATCTGGAGAAAATGAGGGAAAGCAGAACAGAAGCAAAGCTAAACTATTTAAATATCTGGCAATTGTTACAGCACATATAATGGTCATAACATGTTCAGGTTTTAAAAGCCCAAGAAAATCCAACTATATAAAGGAGGTTAAGATCTTTTCAGTAATGGAAAGTTGTCATCACGACCTGACCATGGCTATTACCCATTACAACAACAATAGTCTTAGAATCATGTAACACAGGAGACCATTCGGCCCATCATGCCTGTACCGGCTCTTTGAAAGAGCTAGCCAGTTAGTCTTACTCCCCTGTTCTTTCCCCATTTTTTTTCCAAGTATATATCCAATTCTTTTTTGAAAGTTACTATTGAATCTGCTTCTGCCGCCCTTTCAGCCATTGAATTCTGGATCATAACTCACTGCATAGAAAACATGTCCTCATCACCCCTCTGGTTCTTTTTGCCAATTACCTTGAAAATGTTTCCTCTGGTTACCGACCTTCCTGCCAGTGGAAGCAGTTTCTCCTTATTCACTTGATCAATACCCTTCAGAATTTTGAGCACCTCCCCTCAATGTTCTCTGCTTAAAGGAGAACAATCCCAGCTTCTCAAGGCTCTCCACAGAACTGAAGTCCCTCATCCCTGGTACCATTCTAGTAAATCTCCGCTGCACCTTTTCCAAGACCTCGACATCCATCCTAAAGTGTGGAGCCTACAAGTGGATACAATATTCCAGCCGAGTCCTTCCCAGTTTTTGTTTTTGTAATCTATGTCTCTAATTATAAAACCAAGGATCTTGTATGCTATTTAAACACTCTTATTAACTTATCCTGCCACTATCAAAGATTTGTACATGAACCCTCAGAACTCGCAATTCCTGCAGCCCCTTTAAAATTATACCCTTTAGTTTACAAAAGCAAAATAATGCGGATGCTGGAAACCTGAAAATAAAACAAAAAAATGCTGGAAATACTCAGGTGGTCAGGCAGCATCTATGGAGAGAGAAACAGAGTTAATGTTTCGTTAGAACTGGAAAAGTTGGAGGTTTTAAGCAAGAACAGAGGCAGTGAAAGTGGGAGCGGAGAAAGAACAAAAGGGTTGGACTCGATAAGGTGGAAGGCAGAAGAGGTGAAATGACAAAAGGGATGATGGTGCAAGGCAAAAGGAGATGGTAATGGGACAAGTAAAGAAACAAAAGATGTATCTAGAGGAGGTGTAAATGGGAATATTAGAATCGTCAGCAACCAATACTGTCCAAAAAAATGGGGGCAGAGGTTATGATCTGAAATTGCTGAACTCAATGTGGAGTCCAAAAGGCTGTAAAGTGTCTAAAGTTCCTTGAGCTTACATTGAGCTTCATTGGAACAGTGTAGGATGCTGAGGACAGAGAGGTCAGAGTGGGAGTGGTCCGGAGAATTAAAATGACAGACAACCGGAAGCTCAGGGTCACGTTTGCGGACTGAACGGAGGTGTTCTGCAGACCAGACATCCAATTTGCTTTTGGGCACCCCAATGTAGAGGAGACCGCATCGCGAGTAGTGAATACAGTATACTAAATTGCAAGTCGTAAAAGTAATTCATACATTTCACCTGGAAGGAATGTTTGGGACCCTGGAGGGTGGGAAAGGAGGAGGTAAAAGGACAGATGTTGCATGAAAGTATTAGGCTCACTATAGATTGGCACTATTCCAGCTTTTTAAGCAAATGAAAACCAGATCATCCTTTAAGGTCCTTCCCAAGACCTAGTAAGTGGAAGAGTATGATTTGGCACTTATGAAACCTGCACATTTTCAATAGAGCAAGGAATTCTCCTTTAGTGGACTGAACAGCGTAACTACTTGAAGCAACGGGTTCAATACTTGCCTCGTTCATTTTGTGCAAACAATAGCCAACCACAACTACAGTAAATCTGGTGAACATTTGAACTGAAACTGATGTGTCTAACAGGAGGTGTCCTCCTCTTGCATCTTGTCTTGGAAAGGCAGGGACATGCAGAGGGGAAAGAAGTGGGAGCATCAACTGACATGAGAGTGACTGCTAAAATGATACAAGCTACCAGAGTCCCAAGTTTAAAATTCATTGTCAAATTGACTGGAACGATACAACATAATTTAATTAGATGGAAATTTCACAATCCGGCACTCCCAGTGTGAACAGCATTCACAAGGAATGCTTCATCGGTGCACAACCCATGATTTTCTGTCCATTCATTTAAGTGCTGCGCACCAGCAATTTCTTGAGGTGTGCACCGAGCGAGTGCCTCTCCCCACTGGAAGTGCCAGATCACACAACTACTGATTTTATTTGATGCTTGCAGGGGAAAAGTCACTGATTGACATGCTGTGTACGTAAGCATTTTCTGCCTTTATTTCATGTTTTCTAGGCAGGACCGGAACCAATGTCCTAGGGGGGAGTGTTTGCTAGTGCTGTTGGGGAGGAGTTAAACTAATATGGCAGGGGAATGGGAACCTATGTAGGGAGACAGAGGGAAACAAAATGGAGACAGAAGCAAAAGACAGAAAGGAGATGAGTAAAAGTGGGGGGCAGAGAAACCCAAGGCAAATAACAAAAAGGGCCACTTTGCAACAAAATTCTAAAGGGTCAAAGTGTGTTAAAAAGGCAAGCCTGAAGACTCTGTGCCTCAATGCAAGGAGTATTCGGAATAAGGTGGACAAATTAACTGTGCAGATAGCAGTTAACGGATACGATGTGGTTGGCATCACGGAGACATGGCTCCAGGGTGACCAAGGCGGGGAACTCAACATCCAAGGGTATTCAACATTTAGGAAGGATAGACAGAAAGGAAAAGGAGGCGGGGTGGCATTGCTGGTTAAAGAGAAAATTAATGCAATTGTAAGGAAAGACATTAGCTTGGAGGATGTGGAATCGGTATGGGTGGAGCTACAGAATACCAAGCGGCAGAAAACGCTAGTGGGAGTTGTGTACAGACCTCCAAACAGTAGTAGTGATGTTGGGGAGGGTATCAAACAGGAAATTAGGGGTGCATGCAATAAAGGTGCAGCAGTTATCATGGGTGACTTTAATATGCATATAGATTGGGCTAACCAAACTGGAAACATTACGGTGGAGGAGGATGTCCTGGAGTGCATAAGGGATGGTTTTCAGACCAATATGTCGAGGAACCAACATGGGGGGAGGCCATCTTAGACTGGGTGTTGTGTAATGAGAGAGGATTAATTAGCAATCTTGTTATGCAAGGCCCCTTGGGGAAGAGTGACCATAAAATGATGGAATTCTACATTAGGATGGAGAATGAAACAGTTAATTCAGAGACCATGGTCCAGAACTTAAAGAAGGGTAACTTTGAAGGTATGAGGTGTGAATTGGCTAGATTGGCGAATGATACTTAAGGGGTTGACTGTGGATGGACAATGGCAGACATATAGGGCCCAAGTTTCCGCACGATAAAAAACGGGCGCCCCTCCGAGCTGGGCGCCCGTTTTTCGCACCTGAAACGGCGCCTAATAAAGAAAATTGCGATTCTGGTGCGTTCTGCAGCTCCTTGTCTGCTTGGCGCGGCGCCTGGGGGGGGCGGAGCCTACACTTGCACCGATTTTGTAAGTGGGAGGGGGCGGGTACTATCTAAATTAGTTTTTTTCCTGCCGGCAACGCTGCGCGTGTGCGATGGACCGTTCGCGCATGCTCAGTGTGAAAAAAACATTGGCACTCGGCCATTTTTGTAGTTCTTTGCAGCCGTTTAATTTTTTAACATTTTTTAAAATAAAAGCACATTGCCATCAGCACTTGCAGCCTTCTCACTGTCTCCTTCCCCTACCCCTCCACGCAGGAAGAACGGGCGCCTCCAACCCCCCCCTCCCCCCCGCAGGAAGAACGGGCGCCTCCTACCCCCCCCCGCGGGAAGAACGGGCGCCTCCTACCTCCCCCCCCGCGGGAAAGAACGGGCGCCTCCTCTCCCCTCCCCCCCCCCCCCGCTGAAGAACAGGCGCCTCCTACCCCCCCCGGGGAAGAATGGGCGCGTCCTTTCCCCCCCCCCCCCCCACCCACCCCCCGCAGGAAAGAACGGGCGCCTCCTCTCCCCTCCCCCCCCCCCGCGGGAAAGAACGGGCGCCTCCCCCCCCCACCCCCGCGGGAAAGAACGGGTGCCTCCCCACCCCCGCAGGAAAGAACAGGCGCCTCCTCTCCTCTCCTCTCCCCCCCCCCCCCCTCCCCTCCCCTCCGGCAGAACGGTCGCCTCTCTCCCTCCCCCCCCCCCCGTGGGAAACAACGGGCGCCTCCTCTCCCCTCCCTCCCCCCGCGGGAAAGAACGGGCGCCTCCTCTCCCCTCCCTCCCCCCGCGGGAAAGAACGGGCGCCTCCTCTCCCCTCCCTCCCCCCGCGGGAAAGAACGGGCGCCTCCCCCCCCCCCCCCGCGGGAAACAACGGGCGCCTCCTCGCCCCTCCCCCCCCCCCGCGGGCAGAACGGGCGCTTCCCCCCCCCCCCCGCGGGAAACAACGGGCACCTCCTCGCCACCCCCCCCTCCCCCCGCGGGCAGAACGGGCGCCTCAGGCTGATTGCAGAATTTTCCGTGCCTGAAGCACTTTCACACAGGTAGGAAGATGGTTTATTTAATCTTTTCTTTGCTTATAAATGTTTATTCAGGTTGGATTTATTTGTATAATATTTGTAGAAGTATAAATAAGGATTTATTGTAGAATTTAATGAGTTCCCTTCCTTCCCCCACCTCGTTCTGGACGCCTAATTTGTAACCTGCGCCTGATTTTTTAATGTGTAGAACAGGTTTTTTCAGTTCGACAAAAATCTTCACTTGCTCCATTCTAACTTAGTTTGGAGTACGTTTTCACTGTGGAAACTTTCAAATCAGGCGTCAGTGGCCGGACACGCCCCCTTTTGAAGAAAAAATTCTGTTCCAAAGTAGAACTGTTCTACCTGACTAGAACTGCAGAAAAAAAAATGTGGACAATTGCGATTTCCATGATAGTCCGTTCTCCACCAGTTGCTCCTAAAAATCAAGCGCAAATCATGTGGAAACTTGGGCCCTTAAGAGGGAAGGTGGCTCAACCGTGACTATCAAGAGAAATCAGGGACAGTATTAAAGCCAAGGAAGTGGCATACAAATTGGCCAGAAATAGCAGGGAACCCAGGGACTAGGAGAAATTTGGAACTCAGCAGAGGAGGACAAAGGGTTTGATTAGGGCAGGGAAAATAGAGTACGAGAGGAAGCTAGCAGGGAACATTAAGACGGACTGCAAAAGCTTCTATAGATATGTAAAGAGAAAAAGGTTAGTAAAGACAAACGTAGGTCCCCTGCAGTCAGAATCAGGGGAAGTCATAACTGGGAATAAAGAAATGGCAGACCAATTGAACAAGTACTTTGGTTCGGTATTCACTAAGGAGGACACAAACAACCTTCCGGATATAAAAGGGGTCAGAGGGTCTAGTAAGAAGGAGGAACTGAGGGAAATCCTTATTAGTCGGGAAATTGTGTTGGGGAAATTGATGGGATTGAAGGCCGATAAATCCCCAGGGCCTGATGGACTGCATCCCAGAGTACTTAAGGAGGTGGCCTTGGAAATAGCGGATGCATTGACAGTCATTTTCCAACATTCCATTGACTCTGGATCAGTTCCTATGGAGTGGAGGGTAGCAAATGCAACCTCACTTTTTAAAAAAGGAGGGGGAGAGAAAACAGGGAATGTCAGCCTGACATCGGTAGTGGGTAAAATGATGGAATCATTTATTAAGGATGTCATAGCAGCACATTTGGAAAGAGGTGACATGATAGGTCCAAGTCAGCATGGATTTGTGAAAGGGAAATCATGCTTGACAAATCTTCTGGAATTTTTTGAGGATGTTTCCAGTTGAGTGGACAAGGAAGAACCAGTTGATGTGGTATATTTGGACTTTCAGAAGGCTTTCGACAAAGTCCCACACAAGAGATTAATGTACAAAGTTAAAGCACATGAGATTGGGGGTAGTGTGCTGACGTGGATTGAGAACTGGTTGGCAGACAGGAAGCAAAGAGTAGGAGTAAATGGGTACTTTTCGGAGTGGCAGGCAGTGACTAATGGGGTACCGCAAGGTTCTGTGCTGGGGCCCCAGCTATTTACATTGTACATTAATGATTTAGACAAGGGGATTAAATGTAGTATCTCCAAGTTTGCGGATGTCACTAAGTTGGGTGGCAGTGTGAGCTGCGAGGAGGATGCTATGAGGCTGCAGAGTGACTTGGATAGGTTAGGTGAGTGGGCAAATGCATGGCAGATGAAGTATAATGTGGATAAATGTGAGGTTATCCACTTTGTCTCTGTGTTTTTACAACCAGACTATTATCTGAATGGTGACAGATTAGGAAAAGGGGAGGTGCAACGAGACCTGGGTGTCATGGTACATCAGTCACTGAAGGTTGGCATGCAGGTACAGCAGGCGGTTAAGAAAGCAAATGGCATGTTGGCCTACATAGCGAGGGGATTTGAGTACAGGGGCAGGGAGGTGTTACTACAGTTGTATAGGGCCTTGGTGAGGCCACACCTGGAGTATTGTGTACAGTTTTGGTCTCCTAACTTGAGGAAGGACATTCTTGCTATTGAGGGAGTGCAGCGAAGGTTCACCAGACTGATTCCCGGGATGGCGGGACTGACATATCAAGAAAGACTGGATCAACTGGGTTTGTATTCACTGGAGTTCAGAAGAATGAGAGGAGATCTCATAGAAACGTTCAAAATTCTGACGGGTTTAGACAGGTTAGATGCAGGAAGAATGTTCCCAATTTTGGAGAAGTCCAGAACCAGGGGTCACAGTCTAAGGATAAGGGGTAAGCCATTTAGGACCAAGATGAGGAGAAACTTCTTCACCCAGAGAGTGGTGAACCTGTGGAATTCTCTACCACAGAAAGTTGTCGAGGCCAATTTACTAAATATATTCAAAAAGGAGTTAAATCTAGTCCTTACTACTGGGGGGATCAAGGGGTATGGCGAGAAAGCAGGAATGGGGTACTGAAGTTGCATGTTCAGCCATGAACTCATTGAATGGCGGTGCAGGCTCGAAGGGCCGAATGGCCTACTCCTGCACCTATTTTCTATGTTTCTATGTTTCAGCATTTCCCGTTTTTTTTTTGATCCTTCTAACACATGGAAAGGCTGAAGTTGGATACTTTGCACTGAAGCCTGTTGCAACAGCAATTCCTCGATTCCTCTGTACTTAAGGTTCTAAACAATTGTTGTGATTTTAGTGGTACTTTATATGCAGTCATGAAAAGGAGCAATGATCACCTATCCTGTGAGTTGCATGGTTTAGGAGTGGCATTAGCTCTACCTTATGATGATATTAAATCAAAACTATAATCAAATAGATTATAGTACATACTCCCCGAGATAATCAATGCTGGATATTAACTTCTTCAGATCATTTCAGTTTACAACCTCAGCAGCTGAAGATCTGAGACTGCGAGTGAAGAATGAGTGAGGCGCCAGAAAATGGTGCAAAATAGGCAGTGTGTTGGGAACACGTGCCCAAAGGTATCGATGGAAATCGAGCCTTGGGCTTTAGGCTATCTGCATAAAACAAGCAGACAGTAATTGGGCATCCCAATGCAGCTTGCCAATCAGTCATAGGAATTTCGGCCAGCTCCAGCCCCAAAGCGGGCTGACATGTGGTGGGGTGAGGAGGCAGCAGGGGCAAGCCTGGGCTGGCAGCAGCCTGCATTATTTTTGTGGAGCTCATCCTGGCTCCACAAAAAGCAAGTATAAAATAAATGACTGCTTAGGCTATTGTACAACTGAAAACAATATCCTCCGACTTGATGACTATTTCAAGGGAGGGAGGGGGGGGGGTCTAAACCCAATGTTGGGACCCTGATTTGCATATTCAAGGTGCCAACCGCTTGTTTCAGGCAGGAAACCTGGAAGTCTCCAGCTATCAATTTGGCAGTTGGAGCAGTTTTGGGGAAATAGGGCTCAAGCGATCGTGACCCGAAACTAGTCCACCCAAAAAAATAGGTGTGACGAGGATCAATTTCTCCCCCAGCGTACCAAAAAAAGTCAGGAGAAATTAATCTTCAACAACACTAAAGTCAGGGAAGATCTACTTCACACGATTTATATAATATTCCCACACAGAACACTTTCAGGCACTGCTTAAAATGCCACACCATGGAATATTTATCCACCAGGCCTCTATATTGGAGAAGTTTCTAATGTCAATATTTAGGCTGGAAGTTAAATCTGTTTTTACTGCTGCAGCTTGCTGAAAATGCAAAGTCATCATTGGATAAAAATCCCAAATATTTCAAGTCTAAAAATATCAGAAGATTGGCTTAAAAACACAACTGAGCTATCAATTTAGAAAAAAAAAAGTTTAAACCTTGAAACCAATTATTACAGTGATGTGCTTTTTCAAAAATTGCATTCTGGGCAAGCTACAATAAAGAACACTTATCCACAGTATGATGTAAGTTTACTTCAAATATGTAGGGATTTCATCACTACTGTAAGTGATTCAAGTTATTGCAAAAATGATTTGGAAAGATGGTAAAACCTACACTTCCAGATGTATGCAGTTCTTTTCCCCAAATGTAATTTTGTTTTCATTATTGGGCTCCGAATGAATTTTTCACACACTCTCAGGTTGTTAGAATTGAATTTTCAGATTATTAGCTTCAAGACTGTGCGTAGGTGATAGCAGCAGCTGAACGAACAACAGGGAACAAGTTACATAACATAAGAACATAAGAATTAGGAACAGGAGTAGGCCATCTAGCCCCTCGAGCCTGCTCCGCCATTCAAAAAGATCATGGCTGATCTGGCCGTGGACTCAGCTCCACTTACCTGCCCGCTCCCCATAACCCTTAATTCCCTTATTGGTTAAAAATCTATCTATCTGATTTGAATACATTCAATGAGCTAGCCTCAACTGCTTCCTTGGGCAGAAAATTCCACAGATTCACAACCCTCTGGGAGAAGAAATTCCTTCTCAACTCGGTTTTAAATTGGCTCCCCCGTATTTTGAGGCTGTGCCCCCTAGTTCTAGTCTCCCCGACCAGTGGAAACAACCTCTCTGCCTCTATCTTGTCTATCCCTTTCATTATTTAAATTGTTTTTATAAGATCACCCCTCATCCTTCTGAATTCCAATGAGTAAAGACCCAGTCTACTCAATCTATCATCATAAGGTAACCCCCTCATCTCTTGAATTAGCCTAGTGAATAGTCTCTGTACCCCCTCCAAAGCTAGTGTATCCTTCCTTAAGTAAGGTGACCAAAACTGCATGCAGTACTCCAGGTGCGGCCTCACCAATACCCTGTACAGTTACAGCAGGACCTCCCTGCTTTTGTACTCCATCCCTTTCGCAATGAAGGCCAACATTCCATTCGCCTTCCTGATTACCTGCGGCACCTGCAAACTAACTTTTTGGGATTCATAGCTCAGTTGGGAGTGCGTAAGACTGAAGATCTAAAGATCCCTGGTTCAATCCTGGGTTTCTGCAATATCTGGTGATTACTCAAAAGAGTTTCATGCACAAGGACCCCCAGGTCCCTCTGCACCGCAGCATGTTGTAATTTCTTCCCATTCAAATAATATTCCCTCTTACTGTTTTCCCCCCCCCCCCCCCCAAGGTGGATGACCTTACATTTTCCGACACTGTATTCCATCTGCCAAACCTTAGCCCATTCGCTTAACCTATCTAAATCTCTACACAACCCGCTTTCCCACTAATCTTTGTGTCATCTGCAAATTTTGTTACACTACAAAATTTGTCCCCTCTTCCAGGTCATCTATGTATATTGTAAACAGTTGTGGTCCCAGCACTAATCCCTGTGGCACACCACTAACCACCGATTTCCAACCCGAAAAGGACCCATTTATCCCGACTCTCTGCTTTCTGTTAGCCAGCATTTATGCTTAGGTAACAACATTTATGCTTTGGTCAGGAGTTCTACAAGCTGCAAATAAGAGTCCACTTTGTACAATCGTGACCTGTAGACCCCAGCACACAAGTCCATCACAGGGATTTTAAACCACTTTCAAAATGTGGGATGCTGAAATTTACTGAGATATTTTTTCAATAGCTATAAAAGCTGAGAGTGCAACCTCTACTCCACTGGTGCACCAGATTCTATGATAATCAGAGAATAAACCATGAAGGAACAGAACACATTTTACAGTCGATCAGCTTTCTTAAAATAAACTACTGCCTCTGGATAAAATCTGATATTAGAGCAACCAGATTTAGCTTAAATCCTTACTGGGAAATATTTATGTACTGAAACATCCGCATTTCAGTATTCCTTTTGAATCAGGAATATTATGCAGCTGGTGTGAATGGAGCACAGCTGGTACACTGGCATTGTACGTTTTGGTCAGGTCTGCACTTACCTGTTTTGCTATGTCAGCTAATAGACCATTCAGTTAAAATGCATTTGATCAGATGCCCCTATAACACAGACCAGTGACATTTTTGACCCCCTGGCTAATGTCCCAAATAAGACTTCCAGATCACGAGGAGTTCATGGAGTTCACTTATCCAGAACAGGAAATATTCAACTATCAAGACCAGCGTGTTTAATAAGCAACTAATAATTAACAACATTTGTAAACTTAAACCCGTTGCATAGGATCTGCAAGATGATGTTCCTGGAGTTTTTTTTTAAAATCTGAGTTACAATCCTAGCACACCACAGGCAAATTTAGAGACCCAGAAAGGACTTCTTCGGGGAGGGGAAGAGAGTCATTTGATTGCGGCAACACTTTCCAGTTTGGATGCAGAAAAGTGTCAGATATTGACCAAGACAAGTTTGAGATCTTAGCCATTGCATTCGTTCAAAGAAAAACAGCCTATGGAGTAGATTCCAGCAAATAGCATTTTTTTAAATTTAAGATTCCCTCCTACCACCAGTGAGACAGAAGATAAGCATGATAATCTTACAACATTAATTATTTTTTTTAAAAAGGTAGATTCAAGTACATTGGACAGTAAAATTAAAATATTGCACAGATCAGGAATATGAGAACAAGGGGAGGGAAAAAAAGGGACCACAAGGTGATGAGAACTGTGGGGCTAATCTTTATTTTAATAATTGTGGTAATAAAGCTGTTCCTGACATTTTTGTTACCATAACAGAAGGGGCTGATTTAAGCATCACAGTACAGGTAATCAAAACTAAAATGACTAACCAGCAAAGAGAAATTGGAACTTTTCTGGAACTGTTTGCAGTTTGGGGTTAATTTCAAAAAGCACATTTGACAATCTATTAACAGTTCTACCATCAAAGCATACCTCTTCTAATAGCATTCTAATAATGTGTACATTATTTGAAGTTAGAACAGTGCAGAAATTTTCAAACTCATGTCAAGGTTTCCATTGAAAGAAAAGGTTGCTCACCTGTAGTTTCCTCTTCTTTCTTGTAAGGCTGCCAGTCCAAGCACTTAAACGCCGCATTCGACTTTTTAAGGCAACTCGTGAGGAGCCATCCTCAGAAAGGTGTTTGGGCTTTCGACACGGGAGTGTATAAGAGGAATATTGTATGGGGCCTCTATCCTCCTCATCAGATGGCATGTTCATGCAGTTGGAGAAGTCGCTCACAAACAAGTTGTGAGGATGTAAAGCCATGTTTCTGTAGTCACCTGAAAATTCATTCCCTGAGGACATGGAAGGTCTGACTCCTGCATCACTGTACAGTGCTCGGAGAGAAGAGAGAGATGATCTTTGGAAGAGTTGCTCATCATTTGGTAAAATGCTTTCTTGATTACTTGTCTCGGTAGCTTTCCCAGGTGTGTACATGTTGTCAAAATCACTGGCATAAGCACGGTGTCCCCATGGCGACTCGGACCAGGAATATTCAGAGCTGATCGAGCTGCGTTTGCTCGATTTTAATCTCTCCTCACCAAGCAGAAGACTCTGGTCCATTACATAGTTTTTACTGGCATCAACCTGCACTTCAATTTGTTTGCTAGGGTCAGATTCCATAGCTGGGGAATATCTCAGCAGCTGAACTGGCCCTTGAGATTCAGCACAGGGTGGTTTGCTGCTACTACTGCCACTGCCACTGTGGAACTCGACCCGTAGGCTCCCGTCAAACTTTCCCAGAGTTTTGATGAGAACCTTTGGACTGCTTTCTCCTTCTGGCTTCTTGGATTCGGGTACATTTTCAGGTAATCCATGTCCATTTAAGACACGGTCATTGTATTCCAGAGCTTCAGTTCGATTGTCTGTTGTGTCAAGATGAATGCAAGGAAAATGGTTTCCAGATAATAATTTAGTATCATTCCCGTGGTCATATTTGCCCAGGTGAACTGGATGGCATCTGGCATATGCATTACTATGACCCATCACTAAAGACTCGCATTGACGTGAAGAAGCATTGAGAGAGTACCGCTGGTTACTTTTGTGCTGAGAAAGGCAGTTTCTGCCCAGAGATCTTGCCTTGTAACTTATACTACTGCCACTATATCCCCAGCCAAAAGCAGAGCGGGACTTTTCATCCTTGGCATGGACGCTTCGAATTTTGAGGGCGCAGGACTTCTGCCTGCCACCAGGCATTGACTTCCCCTCAATGTTGTGGCCTTTAATCCCTTGCAGATTGTACTGGCTGTCCGAATTCCCCATCTTGCACTGAGGAGAGAAAAAAACCCAGAAAATAATTATCAGTCACATCACTCTAAAAATAAGTAGCAACTACAATCAATGCAGCTTGATTCATTTTACTACTCCCTGGAAATAAAGTTTTAAAATGTCCAATACCTTTTGAAGTCAGTCACAGCATGCAGTTATGTTAGCTGAATCACATCAGTTAATACAGGAAAACTGCTCTTCAATAGCTTAGAATAAGCACCTGACCAAGCTATGTGTCAACAAATGCTAAGAACTGAATTAAATTCCTCAAACTTTCATGCAAATAAATTGTAAATGGTAATAGATGCATGGTAGTACCAAAGTGGGCATGTGGTATTGAAAGGGACATTCTTAAAAAATTGTTTTCCCACAGTACACAAGAGTATGTGTCAGGCCTGCCTTGTTGTTTCACATCTCTCACGATTTACTCTACAAGCTGTAGCTCTAGGCTAGAAATTCAGGTGTTCACCATAACTGCATCTTAACTGCTGTAAATACTGTAAATAAATCCATCTGTTTAAAATCTTGGATCTGGATGCCATTTCCTTTCTGCACCATGTGACTTCCTCCTGTCAATGTCAACTTTTTCAGTTTAAAATTCTTATGTTGACATTTATAATGAAAATGACTATTGAAACTCACTCTTTCTGCCATCTGGCCATCAGGCTTCCACAATTATCTCAAAATGCATTTGCTATATTTCTTTCCTCAGTAAGTGATAATTCTAATATCCAAAGTAGGGGTTTAAACAAAATTTTAAAATTTACATATTTTACAATAGCACCGTGACATTGATCCACTGAATGTCTTTTAATTACTTCATTAGAGTACTTGCTTGAAGG